>NW_027104320.1:0-6043 GCF_902728285.1 Clytia hemisphaerica | reverse complement strand
AACAGAACAAAAGTTGAAGGAAGTTCTACTTTTTTCATTTGTTACGTCAAATTACGCTTCAGTTTTCAACCAACCAATGACCTTTCAAAAATATCAAGAAGTTTTTGCTCAGGCAGAAATCACAAATATCTTCATTTCGCGTCCCCGTTGCGTTGGGTCTAAAAAGTGAGTTGGTTGGTCGGTCGGAAAAATTGAATTTCTTCTTCTCGTCTGACCTCAATCATCCATTTTTGGAGTGTATTCTTCAAGGAAACTGCCAGCCAGCCAGCAGCCCAAACAACCGCGTGTTATGGATGGTTTCAAATTATGACCTTTGAACACTGTGACCTCCGACCCAAAATGGCGCATGTATGTAATGATAAACAAAGTCAAAATGCCGCAAATGCGCTAGAAATCGCTCGCAAAAAATCGGCAACAATAAAATAAAATAATTATGTTTCCTTAGGTTATTCATTTGCAATTTGATGAGGAAGGAGTGTTTGTAGATATGTTGATAAAAAATTTTTTAAATGGATTTTTAATTCTTGTTTTTATTGATTTTAGACCTGAGGATGATCGTAAGATCGAAATATATATATTACGATGTTGGTCGTGCTACGTTGGCTTTACTTGTTGACATTTGATCACAAGAATAAAAGGAACATTGTTCACCAAGGGCACCTGTCTCTATTCATGAATGCTTGCGCACGGGAACTTTCTATCAATGATGTCGAGAATGTTTGCGCACGGGAACTTTCTATTGTTGATGTCGAGATAATTTCATCATCCACCATCTCAGAAGAATATCTTATGACTCTTGAGGCTTTGTTAATTAATCAATTTAAACCAAAATTAAACACTAGGGACGAATACAAAAGTCATGCGTTGACAATAAAATTTTTGAACGAAGGAAACATCATCGACAGAAAAAGTCCGACAAATTTACCGACTCACCGACTCAATTCTACTCAATTTTTCGGTCGGTCAGGCGACGCGAAACAAAGATATTTGTGATTGTCGCCTCATGTCGCGCGAAAGTGGAGACTGGCCTTTAGTAAGAACACCCGACGATCAACACCTAACACTGCCTGATGGGCATTTGGCAGCTTTACGCCCTATACTCTTTCCTGCCGACTGTCGAGTGTTAAAATTTTTAACTTTGAGCACCCGACTGTTAGGTGCACCGACAGGGTCGTGGCCACTCTCACCAGCAGCTTAGTGTGTCATTCTATACAGTTGGAAGTACCTCAATTTCGAGCATGTTCAAAGGAAACAATAACGACTTTCTTTTTATTACAGAAACCAAACGAGGGAGAACAAGTCATAAAACCATAAGTCAGCGCTCTGTGATTGTGATGTACCGTCAACTGCTCGTCTAACTTGAAGTTATAGACAACTTGGGCACCATTTCACCAAACCTCCAAAGTCTTGATTTGAGTTAATGAACGGTGTATTAAAAAATACACAATATTTTCTTTTTTCGACAACTTGGAAAACCATTTCACCAAACCCTGCCAAACCTCCAAAGTCTTGATTTGAGTTAATGAACGGTGTATTAAAAAATACACGATTTTTCTTTTGCACCGAGTAGGCTTTTAAATCGAAATACCTATGAGATGAAAAACATCTGTAGTGAAACACGTGTGAATGGCTGGAACGAAGAAGATCAAATAAGTGGCAAAACAATGGAGCATTTGACGTCACTCCAGGCGGCAAGTTACACACTCATTATTTGTTAATCCCATTGGGTGATAGGCGGTTAGGCGGCGGACGTTCTCTAATTCTCCAATCGGCGTCCAGTCATTTTGAATAAAAACAAAAAAGTTAAAAAGGGTGTGCTATCAGTGAAAGTTATCCTGACACGTTATCACAGAAAGTATGATTGATAAACTTGTTGGGGTTATCAAAACAAGGTTGTTGTCCAAGAGATTTAACAGTAAGTGAAAATACAGGTCAGATATCTACAGTCCCATGTTTCGACCAATCGTCCCAAGTTAGAACAGTTGACGGTATCAAACAAGTTCGTCCATCAAACTAGAACTTCAGTAAATATTACAAAATTCTTTCAATTAAAAAAGCAGCCAAATTATAAGCAATTTTACACATGAAACACATGCAAACTTTCCTGTGTCCATCATTAAAGTTTTATGACTTTATTACGCTTCAAGTCACGTGATAAAGATAATTTCCTGATCACAAACACATACTCTAAGCGCTAAGAGACCGCGCACACATACAAGTCTCTATTTTTGGCTGTGATGGCCAGTATGGGGGTCACATTAAATTCATAAGGAAACCAGGTTTTTTTTTTTTTTGGTTCACGGTTAAAAGCCCTACTAAAAAAATTCCTCGCATGCAAATAGATGCAAATAGTTGTTTTGATTTGGATATCTTCTCGGAAAGCATGCTGATTACTTATTTAGTATTGACTACATCGTTAAAGTTTTCTTTAAAAAAAAGAAGCGCTTCACATTTCTTATATATCAACAATCTGTGTGTATTTTATATCGAAGACCAGCCTACAGGTATTATTATTAAAATGAATATTACAGGTTGTAGGCACTCAGTGGGCCTCTAAACAGATCTCAATTTACGAATTTCGTGTATCGAATTTCTTTGGATGACTTTTCCATGCTTCTTTTCAACTTTTCTTTGAAGCCTTATATTGAAACAGCAGCTACCACCTCAGACGGCAATTTTTTCCACGTAGGGATGGTGCTGTAGTAGAACAACTTTGTTTGTGGGCTGCAGAATCCATCACTTGCAAAGTTCGGCTGGAGTTCATCTTTGTGTTGTTGATTCGGACTTGGTCGATGGGGAGTTTTCTTTGGAATTTATCGTAGAAGCGAAGATGATTATAGACCTGCACAATATCACAAAAAGTTCTACAAAACTCTAGTGTTGGTAATTGTAAGCTTCGTAGTCTATCCTAATGAGAGAGATTTCTGTAAAGTTTGACAAGCCTTGTCACACGCCTCTGCACTCCTTCCAATAGGTTGTTGTGTTTCCTTAGTTTCGGTGACCAGACTGATTGTGCATATTCAAGATGCGGTCGAACGAAAGTACAGTACAAAGTAAGAAAAACCTGTGGGCTAAGGTTTTGGAAGCCACAGTTAATAACTCCAAGCATCGAATTGGCCTTGTTGACTTGCTTAGATAGAGATATGTTCCTCGAAACTCAACTCTGCATCAATAACACCAAGGTTTTTCTCTATGAAAACGTGTTCCAGTTGATTTCCATTTAGAGTATATGGATGTGCATGTTTTATGTTTGTAAACTTTCCAATTGTCTGAATGAAACTGATGCAACCAGTCTTTAGACCATTTCTCCAGCTCCTCAATATCTTTTTGTATGATAAGAGAGTCATCGATGGAGTCAACTTCTTTAAGTATTTTTGTATCATCAGCAAAGAGTAGTATGGATGAGATGATTTTATCAGGAAGATCGTTGATATATAGAACAAAAAATAGCGGCTGGGCCCAAGTACACTACTGTTAATTTAATGTTTGAATCTGTATATCGCCGTGTCAATTCAAGACAGACTTAAGTCCATTTTTTCGAAAATTGACTTAAGACCATAACCCCCTATTTCAGCATGCACGCTTTCCAAAAACAGCCTTAAGTCCACAGAATTCTAATGGGAAAGAGGTGTATTTTGCAATTCAAAAAAAATAAGAATTTAGAATGTTCCATAATATATCAACCATAAACAGCCTTAAGTCCTAAATCTTAGGGCAAATTTTAGTTTCTATGAAGCATTGACATGAAATGTGTAGCCTTAAGTCCAACACATCTCAACCTTTAAAGTCAATTATCTCAAAATGGAAAAAATGGACTTAAGGCTGTCTTGAATTGACACGGCGATATATAAAAAAACATTAAAATCAAAACAAAACAAAAATTTTATATATAATTTATGCAATTTCAATAAAATTTATTCAATCTATAATTTAATTTATTCATGACATCATAATTTATTTTCATTAGCTAATTATTTGTACTAATTCATTCATGACATCACTATTTATTTGACCTTTGACCTTGACCTCACTTCTTAGGCTACCATTACGCTGAGTCACCATTTGGAATGTTCAAAGTTGGATGCCTTTTTCCCTCGAGGGAAAAATTTTATCAGTTTAACATTTTCATGATTTTAATGACTTTCCTTCAGTCAAGGTTGGAATTCTTTCCTCAATACTCGTGTTCATTTGTATCCGGTTGATGTTTGTATTTTTTACGACATATACCCTACTGTTGTTAAAATATATTCATTATTGAAAAGTCTTAATTACCTACTATGTACAACTCGTTTTATTGTAAACGATAGATAAATGTTTCTACATTTCATGAGAAATACATATGTTATTAATTACCTTACACTATCAGTAATTTACTTGCCCCCGGATTTTTCAGAGAAACAGAAAAATTTACAAAGATGGTACAAAGATCCAAAATGGTGGTGGCCAAAATGTGACAAACTTGGGCCAAAAAACGGCTAAAAAACAGGTTTTTTGGACTTTGTGAAAAATTGGATCATTAATTTTTTCTGATTTTTTGCATGAAAGTAGGGTACCATCATAGGTAAAAGATGGCTCAAGCAGATTTTTGTAAAAAAAATTTTGTTGGCTTAAAAAACGCATGTTTATCTGTAAGAATTACTATTAATAAGCATGCATCAATGTTCTTAGTCATATTAATTATTATTTTTATTAGTTTAAGATGAAAATGTCACGGTGGAGGGCAATGGTTTAAGTTTTCTAGAAACACTTATTATTTTTTGGCTGAAAAACGAATCTTTATTTATGAGAATCACTATTTATAAGCATAGATCAATGTTCTTAGCCAAATTATTATTTTATTATTATTTTTTCTAAACAAAGAAAATGTCACCTTAGAGCGCGATGGTTTGAGTTTTCTAGAAACACTTATTATTTTTTTTGGCTGAAAAACGAATCTTTATCTATAAGAATCACTATTTATAAGCATAGATCAATGTTCTTAGCCAAAATATTATTTTTATTATTATTATTATTTCTAAAAGAAGAAAATGTCACGGTAGAGCGCGATGGTTTGAGTTTTCTGGAAACCTTATTTATTAAGCTGTGCATTTTTCTGATGTGGATTGTTTTTATAAAAAAAAGCTTTTAATAGCTTTTTTATTTCTTTTTCAAAAGTCTTTTTCAATAGTGAAAGTTGATAGTTTCTCCCAATAGATATGCTTTCATTTTTCTTTATTTTTTTGTATTTTGACCAGTTATATCTTATGTCTTTCATTGTTTCAATGTTTATTGATTAGTTTGATAACCAGGTAGGTCCATATAAAAGTATCACTTGTTTTTCTAAATTGAAAATTGAAAGCTAAATCAGTAAATCGATGACAATTTCAAAATAACGAAACATTAGAATAGTGACAACTTAATGTTGCAGGTTTTTAGACATATAAGTGACTCATTATTTAAGTAATGCAGAGCCATGTTTTGTGATCAATACACATTTCTTGTGTTTTAGAGAGAAACAATCCTCGAAAATGTAAATATATATGACAACACCTAGTTATTAACAATGCACCAATCAACCCTGGCAGTAATTTCATTTTTTTCCTGGCTCAATTTGTTAATCAAAGTTCAAGGCTATGAGAAGATTGACCTATCAACTAATGAATGGTTACTAGAGAACAATAGACTGAATATTTCACTACCAACAGAGATACCAGGAGGAAATAAAAAAGGACTGTCTGTACACACAACACTGATGATAAATGGTATCATTGATAACATCATTGATGGATTTAATGATGTCAAGTTTGCTTGGATAGCTGACGAAAGTTGGACTTTCAAAACAAGTTTTAATTGTAAGTGTACATGATTTAGGGGTTGGGTTTATAATGGCGGATTTTCCACGATGATTATATGAATAGTTTGTGTTTTGGGGTGTTTTTTTATCACTGAAAATCCGCAATTCTTGATATGCGTAAGTCATTTTTCTAGCGGAAACACCCTAAAAAAGCCGGGATTTGACCTCTCTCTGTTACTAAAAATAGAAACACAGAGGTCAAAAACCGGC
>NW_027104319.1:0-6151 GCF_902728285.1 Clytia hemisphaerica | reverse complement strand
AGTGCTATTGGTGTTTAAAAATTACGGAAAATTTGGACAGGCCTTAAAATGCCTGAGTACTTTTCGTTTTTGCCCCCAACTCCAGCCCTTGAAACATAACAAATTATACATTTTTGGAAGCGTATTTGGATTTGGTGTGACTTAATTTTTTTTCTCAGTATAATTAGAGTTTTTTCAAGAAAACCTAATTATAACGTCATTATTTATGACGTCATCATTTAAAAAAGTTGAATATCTCAAGAACTAATGCTCGAAACGTTATGAAATTTGGACCAATGATAGAACTCATCAAGAAATATTTCTCAAGGAGAAATATTAAAAAAAAATAAAAATTAGCTGATGTCAGCATGTTATTGCAAAAATTCGAATTTCTACAATTTCTGCTGACGTCATCAATTTTGGGAAATACTTTAAACTTTTTTTAAACCACCTCAATGTGCTCTATCACTGGTCCAAATTTCATAAAGTTTTGATTTATATTTCTTGAGATATTCAACTTTTTGAATATATGACGTCATCAATTATGACGTCATGAGTAGGTTTTTTTTAAATATCTCTAATTATCCTGAGAAAAAATTTAAGTAACACCGAATCCGATATTCTACATTCAATTACGCTCCCAAAAATATATAATTTGTTATGGTTTATGAACTGGAACTGGGGGCGAAATAATGCAATTTTGGGACATGCATTAAGTTACCCGAGTCAGCAGGGGTAATAAATAGAACGGGCTGAAACTCGATGGGAATTGAAAATCCCATATCTTTTATGATTTTAATTCCATTCATATTTTCAAGTCAGAAAATTCATTGAGAATCTGGTGAAGACATTTTTGACAATTCTTTCAGTGGTAAAGGACCATCTTTCCCAGTGGGTCTGTGTGAGAAAGGGTTGTCTTATAAAAAAGAGTTACTTTCGTTTTTTAAGGATTTGAGGAAAGTGAGGACGATTTTTGGCTTGGTAACGAACTACTTTATCAATGGACAAAAGACAGGGAGAATGAGTTGTTGATTCTTCTTGAATACGACGAAGCAGATGGCTGGCATGGTAAGAACATTCGAACAGAATTCACCAGTGTCATCAGGTTTAATGACACGACGAGGGCCAAATGGGGTTTGAACAATTAAGAGTTCATTCATTCATCATATACAGTTAAACCTCTGTTATTCGAATCCTTTAAGGACCGAGAGTCATAGGGCCAGGGGCAAACCAGTCCAACATTTCATCCAACATGATTTTCCAATGTTTACCATACCCTAAAGTCTGCAATATGTGGATCGGTATGGAGAGCCATGGGTTGCTTATGAATGCGAATGATAGAAAACGAACGACGTAAGATAAGCAAGCTAGACAAAGGGCATTCCAAGGTCCTCTCAACAGTTTGATCAATGTTGGATGAAATGTTTGATGGAAAAACTTGCGTTGGATAAAGCGACAATCAAGGCCGGGGCAAACCGATCCAACATTTCATCCGACATGACTTGGAAAAAAATGAAAATCCAAAAAATACAATCCAAGCCAACACGAAAGATTACACAATTCAATAAGAGAGTTTCTTTGATCTCGCCGCAAATGGCGATCAAACTTCATCCAACACCGTCCAACGCGATTTTTTTCTTCTTTTTTTGATTTTTCATTGTTTTCCAAAAATTTGAATTGACGCAAACCTGTCCAACATTTCATCCAACATCAGAAAAAGGGAATGTTGGATGAAATGTTGCCCTGGCCTGTACGAGTTCGAACTGAGTGAGTTTTAAAATTTTTGGCCTCGTTTTATAAAAAACGACTTTCTTATCGCTCCATTTCTTTTTCTACGAATCTCCATTATGGTAGAGAACAAGTTATAGCTCCGTAGCAGCTCTAGATCGAAAGTTATGGAAGGATGGTGGAAAACACCATTGAGTTTAAAGCCCAAAGGGCTAGAGTAGAATTTCTAACCTTTCTCAGGCAAGAAAAAGTGAACCCTTAAAAAATGCGCCGTATCTTTGACGACAGATTGAATCTAGCAATTCCTTTGTTTACGATTGATATTTTTTTTCGAAATTTAGCGGTAAATTTTAGTTTTAATCTGTCATTTGTGTAAAAACAGGCGAGTCGTTCAAGGCCGCGCAACTTTGGTAGGATTTGGAGATTCGATTCTAGCACTTCGGGCTTATACTTCATTGGAAAACACCCTCATTGATAATAAGAGCCCCCACTTGATGATAATAATAATAAGGTTAAAACCGGCACCTATTTTTTTGCCATCTAGTGTTTCATAAAAGCTATCTGTAGTGCGAGTAAAACACCCTACCCTGTCTGGAAGTGCTTGGGATTCGAACACAGTCCATTGCGGTGCAAGTCTGTGATCGACACCTTCACACTACCAATCGGCATATCTGCAGTGTGTTTATTTATTTTCATGATCAGTCGAAAGCCGGCACAGATTCAACGTTGGTCCGGAAAATACATACTATCAACTATACGTCAGCAATACAGCAAGCTTCGATGTGACCGCAGAAATTCCGGGTTACCGTTCATTCAATTCTTTTATGCACGCCTTAAACCATGGACGATTCCATACTTTTGATAACGATCGTACGCAAGAAGGTTGTGCGTCCAAACTGTTCAACGGAGAAGGTAAGGATTAGCCCATCTTTGTGTTTTTGAGTTACAGAAACTTGATTACATGCTTTTTAATAAGCATACAAAAACAGGCTAGATGATGCTTAGGTCGAGGGTTTGACAAGGCTGAAAAATGATTATATACCCAAAGCAAAATTTTTAGGAACATTTTTTGGACATTTTTACACGTTGACTTTAAAGCCATAAGAGCTAGGTTGCAATCTTTAACCTTTCTTAAGCAAAAAAAGCCTTAAGATTTCATCAACTTTTATAAAATGACTGATTGATTCTAGCACTTTCTTTGTTTTTTACGCAACATATTCTCGAAATAAAGTAATAGATTTTAATTTCAAACTTGCACTTGTGAAAAAACGAAGCGCATCAAACGTATTCAGATGGGTAAATAGGTGTTTCCTATCCAAAAGTTACACCTCTACCCCTTCGATGCACAAGCATCAAATTAACCGCTAACACAATAAAACTTACCATTGGACATTATAAATTGGGTGAATTTATATGAAAGTTTTAAAGAATTTTTCGCAGTCGCGGAATGATATTGTTTTTCTTGGAAATATCACTTTGAATGCTTTATTTCAAAATGTTGTGCAAAATATTCATTATTTTAGGGTAAGATATTAAAACCGGGGGGGGGGGGGATACTAAGTTTGCGAGGGGATGGGTACGTCCAAACCAATGTTCGAAAATCGACCCTTTAAGAGACTGAGACCCTTTTTGAGGTTTTTAGGATCCTTTGAGCGGCTGTTTTTCCCATTTCTTAGCCAGCCATAATTCTCAAACTTAAATTACGAGAGTTTACGACCCTTTGAAGGAGTCGATTTTTGCCCCCGCAGGAGCGCAGCGACGAGGAGGCACTCATAGCTTCACGCATAGATATTGGACTGGAATCTCGAAATTTTGTTGTTTGTGTTTTGTCGCGAAAGCATCCCCGTAGTTAGTCTCTTCCGTAAATGTTCGGTTTTTTTTCGGGACAGTAGTATGCATATTTTCATATTACGTTATATGCTATTACCATTGTTACATATTACAATTTATTGGTTTTGATTTAGCTTTGAAAAGCTGAAGCGAGTGTTATAAATGCAAATTATAACAGTGTATGATATAACACGAATTACAATATTACTTGTGCAAATCAAAACAAACAAAATGGTAGACTGGTTATGATGATGAGCTGATTCATTGACTGGAAAAAGTGTTTTGTATGTCAAATTTTGTTACTTGTCTTTGAAACTAAATACTGTAATTTAGTCAGAAGTTCATTTCAGCAATAATTTCAATTCTTTTTCTGGAATCTTTAAAGAAATTTGCTCAAGCTTTTTAATGTACGTAAGTACATTTGATATTTTTGTTCAAACTGTAATTTATCTTTGTCTGTTATTATATTAATAACTAGCCTTATTGTTTATAGAGCTTCTTGAGCTTTAAATACCATCATATGGTCGTAACTCGAGAAAGTCCTTCTTAACTTAGTAAAACAAGATACCGGCAAAGTACAACAATGTTGAATGTATGCATATGGCCATATGTAAAGTTGAATCCAAAAGTGGTTGAATGAATGTTGAATGTCAATCAATGTAAACAAACTTTTTCTTTTGGTCTTCAAAATAGATTTACATCACTTAGAGTGTATTCACTGTTTTTTCAGTGTGGTAAAATCTATTTCAAAAACATGCACATATTCAACTTTTTCTAAATAACTTACGCTCCAGTGGTTTGGTGAAATAGCTCCAATTCTGGCTTTCCAAGTTAGGAGGGACCTTCCCGAAGGCATTTAACGGTGGTTAGACTAGATACACAGACATTCATACGGAAACACAATAAAGTGAAAGTATATAGCACTAAACTCAAAAAGTCTAGCTTCCTGGAGGCACGTCTCTTCATTGTCTGCGCTGCGATCATCTTAATGGCTTCGATCCTTTCAGCTTGGAGAAAAGATTGCATCATGAAAAAGTACTATGCACTTGAAAAAAAATTAAAGCGCATTTCAACTTTTCTCGACTGTACGTCTGAATAGACCACAATGCCATTCCTTTATTTTTCTTTTGACCAACAACATAGGAAGATTTTGCTTGAGAAGTGCAAACACAGCGTACACAAGAGGAGCCCGGGCCTTAACTAGGATTGGTTTCTATTTCACCCAATTTAAGATGGCGCAGAACTTTTTGATAACTTTTATACGTAGTATTCTCTTGACTATTGTTTATTAGGCAAAGTAGCAATAGAGAATTGTTGAAATATAGCAGCCAATGAAAAAAGCAAGCTATTTCTGATTGGTTGCCTTGTTGATTTATTCACCGCGATATATTTTGCCTACAATCTAAGATGTCTGCGGCATTATCAGAAAAGATCTATTGTGAATAATAATCGTGACATATATTGTTGTAAGAAAGAAACTGGGAGAAAAAAACAAGCAGGAGATGTGAAAACCAGTAAGCTAATGATACCATAATTTTTGAAATATATTTTTGAGAAGCTTTTCCTTAAATTTTATCAAATTATCAAGCTGCATGAATTCTTCAAGTATTGTGTTAATGGAATATAATTTTTTTTCGAGCATATGCCTCAATCAATTAATCAATCATTCAATAATTAAATCAATCAATTATTCCTATGATTATTTTTAATGCTTTAATTTTTAAATGAATTATTATTTCCAGGGCTAATTATGTCTTAATTTTAAACTTTTTTAATAAGCGTTGCTATGGATTTGTATAAATGACCTCGCGAAAGTTTCTAATCGCATAAATGAAGTGGCTTTTGTACACCTAGGGTAAACAATTTTCGTTGTTGATATACTTTAGCGAGAGACTCCACAGTATTAAAAAATGTTAGTAAACGTATTTCTTCTATAACTATTTGCTTTTTCAGGTATGGCTGGATGGATTCAACCTAATGATAGATGCAACGAGAAATGGGTCACCTATTTTAATGCTAGGGTTCCCAAAAGATTTCGAGATAGCTATGATGAAGTACAGAATTTTCTTGAATCTGTCATGATGTTTCGAGAAAAGTAACAAATAGGAGGAACAAATAGGAGGAACATTATAGGAGGAAATAATGGCGGGAATCTGAATTTGCAGCGGGTGGCAGAAAATTTAAATTTGGTGAGCTTGAAAAGTAAATTTAACAGGTCGGGGAATGCGATTGGGCAGATGAGGGTTGGACAAAAAAGGCTATCAAATAAGAAAAAAAGTCTGTTTCAAGGCCTTAAAAAGCATACATTTGGGTAATGAATAAAATGATTTTAATTTGGCGGATGGCAAAGACAAATCAAATTGAAAATGAAATTTTAACGGAAACTTAATTCGCCACTAATTCTGTCAAATTAAGTTGCCGCCAAAATTTCTTCTTGTAAGGTGGTTTGCTTAATTTGCTTAATTTTTTAATTTGCCAGTTTGCTTAATCGGCTTAATCTACATTGTCAAATGCTTTTCAGAGCAGATCTGCTATTTACGTATAAAGTAACACTCCCTTCTCACAGACCCTATAAGACCATCTCTTACAGGATACATTGATCAAAATATCAAAA